>NW_011889536.1:95809-116651 GCF_000151845.1 Pteropus vampyrus | reverse complement strand
ACTGTTGTGGTCAAAGAAGATGCTTGATATGATTTCAGTCTCTTAAATTTATTAAGACTTGTTTTGTGGCCCAATGTGGTCTGTCTTGGAAAATGTTCCATGTGCACATGAAAAGAATGCATATTCTGCTGCTTAGGGGTGAAATGCTCTAAAAATAGCAATTAAATCTATCCTGTCTGAAGTGTCATTTGAGGCCGCTGTTTCCTTGTTGATTTTGTCTGAAAGATCTATCCACTGATGTCAATGAGGTGTGAAAGTCCCCTACCATGACTGTATTACTGTCGATCTCTCCCTTTATGCTTGTCGGTTTTGCTTTGTATATTTAGGTGCTCCTATGTTGGGTGCATAAATGTTTACAAGGGCTATATCCTCTTGTTGGATTGATCCCTTTATCATTATGTAATGACCTTCTTTGTCTCTTAAAGTTCATTTTGTCAGATGTAATTATTGCTACCCCAGCTTTTTTATTTTTTTATTTCTATTCACATGAAATATCTTTTTTGTTCCTTTTAGTCCATGTGTGTCTCTTGATCTGACAGCATATATAAGGGTCTCGTTTTCTTATCCATTCAGCAGCCCTGTGTCTTTTGATTGGAACATTTACTCCATTTACATTTAAAATGATTTTTGATAGGTACATAGTTATTGCCATTTTATTATTCATGTTTATGTTCTTTTTTTGCCCTTTTTCTCCTTAAAGAAGTCCCTTTAACATTTCTTGTAATACTGGTTTGGTGATGATGAACTCCTTTAGCTTTTTTTTGTCTAGGAAGCTGTTGATCATTCCCTCAATTTTAAATGATAGCCTTGCTGGGATAGTCTTGGTTGTAGGTCCTTGCTTTTCATTACTATGAATATTTTGTGCCAGTCCCTTCTGGCCTGCAAGGTTTCTGTTGAGAAATCTGTTCAGACTTATGGGACTACCCTTGTAAGTAACTGGCTGCCTTTCTCTTGCTGCTTTTAGGATTCTTTTTCTTTAACCTTTGACATTTTAATTTTGAGGTCTTGGTGTGGGCCTCTCTGGGTTCATCTTGTTTGGGGCTCTCTGTGCTTCCTGGACTTGTACACGTATTTCCTTTGCCAGGTTAGGGAAGTTTTCAGTCATTATTTCTTCAAATAGGTTCTCAATCCCTCTCCCTCTCTTTCTTCCTTCTGGTACCTCTGTGATATGAATGTCCTTACACTTGGTTTTGTCACAGACGTCCCTTAAACTGCCTTTCAGTTGTTCGTTTGTTTGCTTTTGCTGTTCTGATTGGGTGTTTTCTGTGACCTTGTTTGTCAGTCCTCTGCTTTGTCTAATCTGCTGTTGATTCCTTCTCGTGTGTTCTTCCTTTCAGTTATTACATTCTTCATTTCCAACTGGTTCTTTTTTGTGGTTTCTCCATCCTTTTTTTTTTTTATATGCTTACTATCTCTTTATTGACATTCTCTCTAAGTTTCTTGAGCATCCTTATTACCAGTGTTTTGAATTCTTATCTGGTAGGTTTCTTGACTCCATTTCATTCAGATCTTTTTCTGGAGTTTGATCCTGTTCTTTCATCAGGGACATGTTTCTTTATCTCATTTTGGATACCTCTCTCTGTTTGTTTCTATGTAGATCTCCTATGTCTCCCAGTCTTGGCAGTAGGAGTCCTGTGGGGTCCAGTGGTACAACCTCCCTCGTCATCACCTGAGCCCAGTGGTCCAGGAGTGTCCCTTGTGTAGATTATGTGTGCCTTCCTGTTGTAGTTGAGCTTTGATTGCTGTTGGCACATCAGTGGGTGGGACTGACTCTCAAAGGCTGACTGGCTTTGAGGATTGACCAGGACCATAGGGTACTAGTTGCTGTGTGGGAACTCACCCCATTAAGAGGGATTTACCCTAGTGCCTGCTGAGACCACCCTTTGGGTGTGCCATTTGTGCAGCTCATCAGGTGATGCTCTGTTGTGGTCTGAAGCCAATCACTGAGTGTGTTCATTCTGGGGCCTCTTAGGAGGGGCTCCCATGCTGGCCAAAGTCAGTCACAGCCTCTGACTGCCGGGGGATACCGGGTAGAGGCTACAAAGTGATCGCAATTGGTTATTACCTGCACTGGAACTGGAGGCATGTAGGAGAGGCCACACTGAGAACTGAGGCCGGTTGCCACCAGTACTGGTGCTAAGGCAGCTCATCAAAATGCCCAGGGCACCCTGAGGCTTGCCTCCACCTGCCAGCTGCCTGTAAGTCTCAGCCGCTGAATAAACCTCTGGAGGTATCTAAGTTGGGTGATGCAAGGTCTCAGGGAGTCAGCGCCGTGTGGCAAGTGGTGCTTACCAGGTAAATGTAGTTTCAGGTTTCGTGCCATTGTGGAACCTAGGGCCACTCAGTAAAAGGGTCAGAGCCCACTGAGGCCAACTGCCACCCCCCTGGGTCCATGAACCCCCGAGCGTTGTCCAGAAGAGACGGCCTTGTAGGCCAACCCAGCTGCCCAAAACAGTTTCTGGCAGTAAGCAAGTTATGTGGGTTGGATCTCATCAAGTCACTTATGTGAAACAAATGATACTCATTGGGCTCAATCAGATTCAGATGTCGGCATGTTTGGAGATGAGCTAATCACAGAGACAGTGGATTTTGTCCCTCCAGCCCTCGTCCTGAAACCACATAACTCAGTCTCTACCTGTATGTCTCTGATGCCTCCTCCCATGCTGCCATCTCCCGGAGCCCAGGGTGAATTCCTGGGAGTGCATGGACCATTATGAGCACACTTGAGTTTCCAGCTGCCTTGCAGCTCACCCAGACAGAATTCCTGCTGATTTTCATAGCCAGATGTTGTGGAGATTCCTCTTCTCAGTGCTGGTGCTCCAGGCTGGGTAGCCTATTTTGGGGCAGGAACCCATCACTGCTCAGGGAACGTTTGTAATCGAGATATCTCTCCAAATTCTCAACCACCACACATGGGTGTGGGGCCAGCCCGTTTCATATCTACCTTCTCGCCATCTCAAATTGGCTTCTTCTGTATATCTTTAGATTTAGGACTTTTGTTCAGCTAGTGTTCAGATGGGTCTTCAGATTGATTGATTTATAATTTATTTGTAATTGTAATGTGGTCATAGGAAGAGAACTCCCTAATTTTTAAAATTTACTAGATTTAATAGTAATTTAGAAATTTTCTCTTTTTCATTGTTATAAAGTTAATAAAGCACATTTCAGTTTCTGTACTAATCACCTTTCCTATATTTTTATTTCTAGATTTATACACATTGCTGCTGGAAGACATTCTTGTATTGTTACAAAAGCAGGATGATAGACTGGTGTTAAGATGTCATAGTAAGATTCTGGCATCCTCAGCTGATAGCAAACACACATTTAGCCCTGTCATTAAGTTGAATACAGTGTTGGTTCGACAAGTGGCAACAGGCAAGTATGTCTGCTAACATACTGCTAACATACAATGATGCTAATAACCTTCAGATTCATTGTAAACTTGGCTAAGATATTCAGTGTTGTTTATGTAGCATAACTAGGATAAAGTTTTGTTCTTTTAATATTCTTATAGAAATTAAAAGAAATTTATTTACTGCTTAGAAAGTGAATGAAGAGTTTATATTCCAAAATTTTGATGCCTAGACTCTCTGAGTAATTTCTTGCATTTGAAAATTTTCTGCATATTATTTCAATCTTTATTCCATATTCAACTGATTGATAGACACCAATGAAAATACTGAGTTGCAGGGGGTAATCCCAGTGAAAAGAATTTCATTAGAGTGGTATGTTTCTTGATTTGGTAAAAAAACAAAAGCAAAAACTGAAGAGATGGATGTAGTTGTGTTTTTAATACCAGTTTAAGTTAGCAAATTATATATTAGGTGTACTAACAATGAAATCCCTTTTAAAACTCATTAGTTCCATGATAACAGGATAAATTTATGAACTCTTTTATCTAACACCCGCTGACAACTTTTGTTTCTAATAAATTACTGTGAAATGAATGTTTTTATAATCTTTGTTTTATTGAAATATAATAAATACAGTATAATAATATACAATATTTTGCACAAATTTTAAGTGAATAGCTTGGTGAATTTTATATGAACACATGTTTACAAAGTGAACACATATAACCTTTACCTAGATTAAGATGTGGAAGAATACCAGCGGCGTGGAAATGGCCTCTGTAGGTTGCATTGTGAGAGTAATTTTTGTCTTTTTTTTCCAGATAACAAAGCTTTATTTGTCATCTCCATGTCAGACAATGGAGCCCAAATTTATGAACTGGTGGCACAAACAGTTTCTGAAAAAACTGTGTATGTATTAGACATAGCTAATATTTGACCTTGTTCTAATATTTTTAATATCCTGAATGTAATCTTTTGCAACTTAACTTTTCTTTTTTTCCTGTAGCAGGACTTTGAAAAGTATATACACAGCATTTCCTCTATATTCTTTTAGATATGTTCTTCTAAGAACTTTTTACTTTTCAGATCGATGTGTTTTATTTTGATTCTGTTCTATTGAAAGTATCTTTTCTAAAGAAAAGATTCCAGAAGGGTCAAGTGAAGTTTTGAAGTTTTGTCAAGTGAAGATAGTGTATCGATTATGTTGTTAAGTTTTTCTTTATCATATGGAGTTTTTATAATCTTACTTAATAGTTGTTACCAAAATAAAGATATTCTCTAGAAAGCAGAGTTTTTGTTTGTTGGTTTTGTTTGTTTTGGTTTCTGGTTTGTTTGCTTTTATTTTGTTTTTACTTTTAGTTTCTCGGTGTATTTAAAGGACATTTCTTTTTCTTTTCCTTTTTATATTTTGGATTCTTTTCAAAATTCCACAGTTGGCAGGACCTAATCTGTCGGATGGCTGCATCAGTGAAGGAGCAATCCACAAAGCCAATTCCATTGCCACAGTCACCACCTTGCGAGTGAGTGTGCCTTTGCCTTGTAGGAGAACTGACTTTGTTTTTGGTCAGAAAGGGAATGGGTAATTCTTAAATTTTGATATTTAGATACCTCATAAAGTTAAAAGATTGTTTTCTTTCTTCCATAGAGAAGACAATGATGAAGAAAGTCCAAAGTTAAAAGTGGAACATCATGGCATTTCAGTCACTGGTCTGCAGAGTCCAGGTAAACTGATCTGTTAAGTTTACCTGGAAGAATTTAGTCTATATGTTATTTATCAAAATGCAGAACTTTAACTCTTGGTATATGCAGGTTCTGGCATCAGCTATTCATTTTAACAAATTTCACTCTTGAGCTTTCAGCGTCCCATAATAACACTGCTCTAATTGTGTATTTCACTTAACAGACAATATATTTAGTTCATGTTGTTATTTTTTTCCAAGTATTTCCTGAATGCTTCATGTTAAAAGTTTTATTTAAGATATATTCTACTTTTTCTCTTCTGTTGGACAGACAGAGATTTGGGATTAGAGTCTCCCTTAATATCATCAAAACCTCAGTCTCATTCACTGGGCACCGCTGGGAAATCAGAAGTAGATGATCTGTTTGTGGCTGAGAGACAGTTTGCAAAGGAACAACATGCAGATGGGACTCTAAAGGAAGTTGGAGTAAATTGTCGAATCACAATCCCAGATCCACATTTACCCGTCTCAGAAGAACACTGGGCATTGGATGCATTAAGGAATTGTAAGTTTTATTCATAAGTTAATATTGTTGTCTAATGTACTATGAGTCACTTAGGATAATACCAAAGAAGTGTAAACTGTGACTTTTCCCTGCAAGAATTTTACAGTCTAGTTGGAAAGATGATAAAAACTTCACCCACCTTTTTAAGTTAACAGACAATATAGATGTATCAAAAGTGACCTCTTTGGGGTGACCAGAGAATGGAGGCATCAGAAAACAGAGATGTGATTACTGCCTTGAAGAATGGGTTTCTAATAGGTATTTAGAATAATAGAAGTCATTCATACAAGAGTAGAAAACTCTGAGGGTGTTCAGAGAGCAGTGCATAGACTAGTTAGCCTGTGATAGACCATGTAAGTTACAGATAATGGTTGGAAGGGTAGCAAATGTGTTGCTGAGCTCAGCTGCTGTGGATACCAGATTGAGTCCTCTGAACATTCAGGATGGTACATCACACTGTTTCAAAGCCTTTTTCAAACTACAAGTTATTCTTCTAATATTCTTGTGGAAATTGTAGTATTCTCCACTAGTGCCCATCCTTCACTGACACAGACACACAGACGTGGGTACTTGCGCATATGAGAGTGGGTGGTCCTTGCCACTCTTTTTAATACTCCTAACCCTCCACTGGTTGATAATCACTGTTACAAAGGGGAGTGTATCACAGGGAAAAGGCTGAGAACGGTTGCTCTAGCTGTAGAGAATCGTTAGTTTTTAAGCTAGGTTATGACTAATGAAAAAAAAAATTTGAGAACTGTGAAAGGATTTGAATGGAAAGCAGTTTATAGTAGTGCAGTTACTATTAAGCTATTGTAGTAGCCTGGGCTCGAGGCTAAAAAGGTTTGGATCAGAATGGTTTCAAGAATAAACATAAAGCGAGAACTCAATAAATACTTAAACCAATTGACTTTTTGGATGGCAAAGGAAAGGGAATATTTATAGAGATAATTTCAGTATTCTTGTCAGAAATAAAAGTCAGAAAGGACTACCACTGTCACACTTTTTTTCCTTCATTTAATTCAGAATAATGGGCTTAATTTTAAAACATGTTGAGCTAAAGATAATGAATTCCATATAAGAAGAAATGATGAGCAGGAAGTTGGGGTTTGAGACTAGAACTTTGGAGAGAGGTTAAGGAGAGATGGATTTGAGTGTTGAAGCCATAAGAATTCAGAGCATCTCTCAGGAAGTGAATGTAAAGCAGAAAGACAGAGGGTCAAAGACTCCGATCTGTGTGAAGAAACAGAAGATAGAAATTAAGTCAGAGTTGAAAGTAGAGAATTGGTCAGGTTCTTTAAAACCTAATTAATTCTAGTTTCTCTTGAATTAACAGTCATAATAATTTCTTTTTTTTAAATTTCTGTTTTATTTTTTAATTACAGTTAATATTCACTGTTATAGTGGTTTCAAGTATACAATATAGTGGGTTAGGCATTTTTAAGTACAATTAAGACTTTTGATAGTTTGACTAACCTTGTCCCAGTAACTCTTTCATTGTGTAAGTGACCTCACAGCATATACTTACCCATTCAAAATTAAATTGGTTCTATTTTTAACAACCTAAGGAAGCTGTGCCAGAAGTAAGGTCATTTTTTAAAAACTTAACATTTACTTATCTTTTGACATTATACATGCTACCAAAGCATTAGAATTAAATTCTATTACAAGGAAGTTTATTTTCTTCACCATTTAAGGAGATACTTTAGATTATTATAAATGATAAAATAAATGTTCTCTGTGTCTAATAAAATTAGAAAAAATAATGTCTGTGTATATAGTGTCTGCTTCGGGAAAAATAGAACTTTTAGGGTTTCTGTGTTTTTTGTTTTTTGTTTTTGTCTAGTTTAACACAATTTTTCAACATTCTTTTAAGAAATACCTTGTGGGTATTATTTCAGTTATTGGAAGGAAAAACAGAGGAAGACATGGTATTGGTTATTTTGCAGTTCTAAATAAGGGTACCTCCCAATTAAGAGCACCTAGATCTTTTCAAGTCTGGTTTAATCTTAAGTCGTCTCCAGACGGTGCTTTATTTCATTTTTCAAACAAGACAAAAATGTATGAAATTAATGTTTTGACTTTGTTTCTAAACAGTTACTTACTTTTAAAGATAATTGATAATTTCACTAACTAATTTAATTTGTGGAGTCTGAGCTTATAGTTGTGAATTGTGCTTTTTTTCCCGCTCTTTCTTAAATCTTTTAGTGGGTTTGTTGAAGCAGTTGCTGGTACAAAGGCTGAGTTTGGCTGAGAAGAATACTCAGGAAGACTGGCCACATTTCTCAAGATACAGGACAGCCTCCCCGGGGGAGCAGACAGACAGTGGAACCCAGAACTTTGAAAATATTAAGGCCTATCATTCTGGTGAAGGACAGATGCCCTTTAGAACTGGAGCTGGTGTCATTTCAGCTTGCTACAATCCACAGACTTCAACTGAATCTTATGCTTCGCGGGGTTCAGTGGTAGTGGCATTCCAAGATAGCCATGCAAGTAACATTTTAGCAATGGACCACATGATTATGACCCCAGAGATTCCTCCTGCAGAACCAGATGGAGGTCTTGATGAGAGTGGAGAGCACTTTTTTGATGCCCGTGAAGCACATAATGATGATAATCCATCAGAAGGTTATGGAACAGTTAAAAAGGAAGAGAAGGATGTTAATTTATGCATCTCAGGCAAGTTGTTTCACATTAAAACTTTGATTTTGATTGTTGTTAACTGTCTTATGTGCTAAAATGGATCTTTTTGGGTTCGCCAGGTGTGTATGTGTAGCATTTATTCTTTCATGCACTAAATAATTATTGAATCTGTGTCAGACTCCAACCCCTATAGCATTGAATAAACAAACACTAAAATCAACTATACCCATGAAGCTTAAGTGGTAATAGGGGAAAGAGTATTGGTAAATAAGTCAACAATAGATGTCAAATAGGAAGAAATATTAGGAAAAATAAGTCAGACTAAGGGGCAACAGAGCGAATGGGGACAGACAGGGTGATCAGGGAAGAGGGCCTCTGCTGAGGTAGCATTTGAGCAGAGACCCAAGGGGGTCTATGTGGGTATATCTGGAGGGAGAGTGTTCTAGCTGAGAAGACTAGTGTATAGGCTGTGAGGCAAGAGCAAGCTCTTTGTGGTTAAAGAGTACAAGGTGAGGGGAAAAAATGGTAGAAAATGAGACAGAGGTATTAGGCAGGGAAGATGGTGGCAAGATCATACGGGGACTTTGTAGTTTTCAGCTTTTAACTTTTAAAATGCTAATATGAAAATTTTCAGAAATAGCTGTGAAAGTCTGTTCAATTTAACTTAAATCTGAAGTGAGAAAATTCTGATAAACTTAACACAAAGCTTGGGAATTTGGGAATTAATGGTTTTAATCCCTCTTTAATAGCTTTTAAAGTTGTCAGCATATCACCTCATCTCTCTGTTCTGTGTGCTAATAGCAGTACTAATGTCATCAAACTATTCTGTCTCTATCAATAGGAAACTATTTGATCCTCGATGGCTATGAAACAGTGCAGGAGAGCTCCACAGATGAGGAGGTTGCTTCCTCACTTCCCCTGCAACCCATGGAAGGCCTCCCCTCTATGGACTCTTCCCACCACCAGCAGCATTCTCCCCAGGATGCTCATTCTGATGGGGCTGTTTCACCATTCACCCCAGAATTCCTGGTTCAGCAGCGTTGGGGAGCTATGGAGGATTCTTGTTTTGAGATCCAGAGTGCCTCCACTTGTGCAGATCCAGAAAGACAGATCATGGAGTGCATTCGTAAGATAGAGGCTGATCTTGAACACTTAAAGGTACCTCAGATTTCAGCATCCTTAGGACCTAGTTTTGTGAAACACATTTAACAAAGAAGATGTATAGAATGTTTGAAATGCGGATGTCAATAAACTCGTTCCGTTTCTAAATTTATGTTTTCTTTGACCATTATCCGTGGAAAGGTCTGGATAAAAAGTTGGGATCAGCATTGTTTATCTGCTTACAAATCACAAGAATAGAAAAAGTTGTAGCTCTATAAATTGTGTTTGTATGGGTTTCTAAGTTTAAGAACCTAAATATATTTGGTATGATTGACTGTCCACAAAGTGAAGATGTGTACAGTAGCTGAGAGGCAGGGTTTATGTAGTTATGAATCCAGGCTGAGAAGTGCTATAACCTATTAATTACCTGTTAATTATTGGTGATATTGGTAGTTTTCCAGATGCTATGAAGATGGAAATTGGCTCCAGTGGCTCCCGTAATTTAAAACCTGGGCGTGAATGGGGTTTTTGTAAGTTGGTAATTGAAGATGTCACTATACTAGCCTCTGTTTCAAAACTGACTTGATGGTTTCTGAGAAAGAGGCTTTATTTTAAATTTTGCCATCAGTGGACACAGTTGCTAGAGCCTATCATGACATCATTCAGTTGGAGGCTTTACAGATAGTGTTAAAAGGGTTCCTTAGCCTTTTAGCTAAAGGCTGGTCTCCGTTAGTTTTTCTTTTAACTTCATATGATAGGTTTTTCTCTTTATATGATTATATATGGCTGATGAGATATCTGAAAGGCCATTGTGGACAGGTTGACTCTAGTATAGTTCATGCCAAATGTGAGATCATTTTCAGGGTAACTCCTGAGGCTGGGAGAATCACCTTTACTGGTTGTCCTCTGCTCTATTTTCTTTTTATATGAGAAAGTTGTAAGTTATTTGTTCAAGGCAGAAATAGGTAAAAGGAATGAAATTTACTTTTTGCTCTATTAACAAAATTTTAATGATGTTTACGTTGAAATTTGGAAGAATACCTGTAATATAAAAATCCTTCTTTCCTATTTTCAAAAAAAAAAAAAAATATGTTCAAATGAAAAACATGGGTTTTATTTTACAGAAGGTGGAGGAAAGTTACACTATTCTTTGCCAAAGGCTGGCTGAATCAACACTTGCAGACAAGCACTCAGGTATGTGAAAATTGCGGATCCTAGTCTCTAGAATCATCCTGCCTGAACAAGTACAATGATGAAACAATTTCTTATTCTTTAAAGTGGAAATCTTATGAGATTATTTTTCTTTTCTGTCTTTAAAAAACTGTTTTTAAATATCATATATCAAGCAGAGGTTATTGTCTGCTGACTTGGCTCTTCCTTTTTTAAGGGGAACTGCGATTGTCAGTTCCCATGACACCCTGTCTTCTCTGTCTTCTTAACCTTTGCAAAGCAGAAGGCAGATTGGTGGTAAGCCTGGTAAATCCTAGATTCCCTATGTGATTTGTTGATGTTGCTGTGACTTCGTAGTGGTGGAGGCTTGGTCCTCCTCAGGCCTTGCTGTACTTTTGAGTCTCACTGTAACTGCAAGTGGATTTGTGTTCAGTGCAACAATTCGTATTCATTTGCTTACAAGCTCTTGGATGAGGCCGTTCTATTCCAGAAACAAAGGTATAACCATGCCCACAGATTTCATAGGTATTCTTTAAATGTTAATTTGTTCTTCTTAACTTGATTCCTGCATATCTTTATTCTTCCCAGATAAGAGTTAGAGCTCTGTGTCCTGGAGGTGACTGAATGTTGTTGGATTTTGAGCATCGGCTTTATATCAGCACATCCTGGCTCCAGTGTGGACGAAGAGAGAGCATGTGACGGATCTGCCTATGAAGCCCCTGGACTTAGCTATGTCCCAGGGGACCCAGAGCAAGACTGGTTCTTCACAGTCTGGCAGCTGCACTAGTCTGTCAGTGAGAGAATATCCATTCTCTCACTCTGCTCTCCTCAGTATCAGAAATTCATCTTGATTCAGAACAAAAACCAAATGTATAGAGCTTTGGGTTTAGGATATGAAAATTTACTTAGACACAAGAAAAAGAGAAAATCAGATGTATTTATTTGACTTCATTCCATATTTGAAAGCACATTTTAATTTTTATTTTGCCATGTTTTGTTTTAATTGAGTAGTAAGAGTTTTTAGACCTTTGTATTTAGTACACCCAAGGATCAATTTCTCCTGCAGCAAAGAGTTCAGAATGGGGTATTAGGAGGTTGGGTAGAGAGGTAAAGAAGAGAAGGTAGAAAGAAGGGGAGAGGGAAGCATCTAGCTTTCACTTAACTGTATTCCATGCCCTCTGCTGTCCATTATGCTGTTTCTCTGATGGTCACCTCAAAGGCATAGTATGCCTGTGGCTCCTATGTGCAGAGGACTTGAGCTGCATGCTACCCAGGTAGACATATAGTAGATGGGCTTCCTCCCATCTGAGGCAAGCACCTCTTCTCTAGCTGGGATCAACCACCAATTAACAGGAATCCTCGATGTACTAAATAGCAGGCACTTGAAATGGTGTGTTTTCTTCTGTTGTCTTCTTTTCTTTTGAGGGTTGGGATTTGGGAGGGAGAGGAAAGCAAATTTTATTTTCTTGACTATAAATTTGTTATTAATATCATTTCATTTTTATAATTATACATTAGACTTTGGCACTTGTGTAAAATTATTCCTGCAGATTGAGCAGGAAGTAAAAAAATACAAATGGAGATGCTTCAGATGGTGGCAGGGGTGGGGGTTGTTGAGGAAGAGTGGGATGGGATTGGATAAAATTGTTTGGGAAGGTTATCTAAAAGAATCACTACTGAGTTGAACAATGGCTATCATTAGCCACGGGTACTGCTGATTATAAGGCCAGTACAATTTTAGTACCTGGAGGTTTGACTCTAATTTTTGCACTGATGGTGCCAAAGGGCTCTTTGAGTTAAAAGGAGAGCCAAGAGTGGAGTGGAGAAAGATGTGATGGAGAAGGCAGAGCTGCTCAGACCAGCTCCAGAAGCACTTCCTCTGACTTCACTGCTGGGACTTTTTCCACACTGGTGCCTGACTGACCTTAAAAATTGCAGACCAGATCATACACTGGATACTGCAGGCAAGGTATTGGTAACTGCCTGCTCTCGAATGAATAGTAGTGTTGGCAGCACCCTACAGAGGATAAATGTTTCAGAATTTTGTAACTTGAGAACTCCTTCAGTTGTATTGGTTTTCTGTGGTTTTCTGTGTGCATCAGGTATATATGTTCTGGAGTAGTTTTGCCCACTAACTAAATCATTTGTCAAATCTTAAAACTCTGTTAGTATGCAAGGAATTCATCTACTGCCGTTATCTTTCAGTAGTGCCCTCTGAACTCTGGGTACTCAGGATGTAGTTTTATTCTTCTCTGCAGTCCAGTATATATATACACACTCATCACAAATGATATGGATTTTTAGTTGCTATTATAAACACCACTACAACTTAACAAGCTCATTTATTTCTGGATTCCTGTTTCTGTCTTCAAAACTGATCTATTTTTTAAGTAGACCAACCAACTTGGATTGTTGGACCTCATCTATAAATTAGAATTATATTTTGGGTTGTAGGCCCAGTATAAATTAAATCAGAACGAGATTAAAAATTTTAGAAGCAGAAGCTAATATTTAAATGGAATTTGAACTTTTTATATAAGAGAAGCAAGGAGAAACCAATGGTTATATTGTGCTGCTGGAAATAATGTAGTTACACTCTCAATTAAAAGGGTTTCATGTAGCCACTTGACACTAATACCATCAGTGAGCAGTTAGTCAAGAGAAAGGTAAATATAAATAGAACTTTCATCTAAACTTCAGACACTACAGGGAAATTACATAATTTTCTAGCACTCATTTAAGAAGCTTTGTAGGTTAGCAAAGTTTTGGTTTCTCTTCTAGCTCAGCCAGTATCTTGTCCTAAGCAACTAACTATTGGCTTTTCTTTTCCTGCAATTTAACCTCTCCTTGGAACAAGAACAGGGCTAACTGGAAAAATACTTTGACCATAGCTCTAGTACTTTCAAATAAATTCATATCTAGATTTTCAAACAAAGCCCCAAAATGAAGTTTAATTCTGAAAAGATCCCACAATTTTAAGAGTTCTTTTTATCTTATTTGATTTTTTTCCCTCCTTTCCAGCCTGGCCTCCCACACCTTCCATTTTATTTTGGCCATTAAATCACATCCATTTTACTTTGATACTATATCTGCCCTACAGGAAGATGTAATTAGATATTCATCCTGTCCTCGAGTGGAACTGGTTACCATCAAAGTCATTTTCTCAAAGTTATGTGACTCGAAGTTGGAATCTACTTCCATACAGACAAAGCAACCTTCCCAGAACAGAAGAGCTGGGGTTTAGCTATTGAAATGACCTGCTGTGACCCAGCGCTCTTTCCTGTGGGGCTAATGGCTTCTTTGCTATTAAGCGGCAAATTACATTTGGAGTGTCACCTTCCTTTTCAGACAACAGTTAACCAAAGCAAATCAGTTAGCACTCCAAGTGCTATAATTTAAAATATTGATTACTGCCCTAGAAGCTACATATTTTACATACTTTAAAATCAGCTAACTTGGACTACTTGAGTTATCTGGGCTTTTAGAATATAAACTGTAGCCATTTTACTACAGTATACTGCATAGGAGGTATATTTCATAAATTTTTTTGGCTTTTTTGCCCCAGAACAACTTATGACAACTTAAAAAGGATGAATCCCTTTTGAAAGTCTTGTTTGTTTTTGGAGGAGAAGGGGGAAGCTAATGTGAAAGAGGAAAAAAGTCCATTTTTTTCTTATTTTTAGAAGCTAAAGAAAATAATATGCTTTCTAGGTTATCTTTTATTTGTATACTTTTCTTTTTGATGTTGGTAAATTTGATGTATTATAATAGAGCTTCTGTATTTCACACTGGAAGCTGTCTTCTCTCAATGTGGTATATGGTGTTATTTTGAGCTACTAGAGCTTGGTCAATGTTTTCTTCCCTGTATGTCACAGAAGGCACCACTGAGAATGTACAGAGGACCTCAGAATAGACAGGAGGAGCTTCCAGTCATGTTTCTGTGGGCTGTTTTTTCCCCCTAGTATTAGAATTTTTGTTTTATAAATCATGTTTTTTCCTGACTTTTCTACCCCTTTTCAGAGTGATCTACAAAATTGTTCTTTCCTCAAGAAAAGAATTCCTTTGCTTCATTCCTCATGGTTTCCCCTCTGGTACTGATATTTTTTCACAATAAATTGGTAGGAAGAAAAATGTACCTCCTTGAAAAAATCTCTGTCGCCATTTCCAGGTATCAGTGGCTAAGCAGAGGTACTGCAAAAATAACTAATATGCACACTGTTGGTTTTTAATAAGTCTCTTTCTACTAGAATATTTTATTTTC
The DNA here is from genome assembly GCF_000151845.1 of Pteropus vampyrus. Lineage (NCBI taxonomy): Eukaryota > Metazoa > Chordata > Mammalia > Chiroptera > Pteropodidae > Pteropus > Pteropus vampyrus. The sequence goes on along the minus strand of NW_011889536.1, from coordinate 101,882 downwards.
CTTGTTCACCATACAATCATATACTCTTTAACAGAAATTACTTTTTCAAAATCTGGAACTATCTTCAAAAACCTTTATTAACAATCATGTATTTTTACTGATCACAGTTTATTGCTCTAATTATCCAGATGTACCTTTGTGAAATAGCTCTTTTATGAATTAGCTGATAAGGTTATATGTTTCTGGAACAAAATATTGGTCATCTAAAAACTTTGTTTTCTGGGGTCTGGGAAAATAGAAAATGAGAGTTCAAATATTAAATATGCTTAAAGGAACCAAGTATATGACTTTTTATTTGTATTCTTGTTGCTTTGTCTCTAAGTTATATTAGAAAAATTTGGTGCTAAGGAGACCTTAATCTTACTGGCAGTGACTATCAAACATCTTCCTACTTATTAGAGCATCTTTACTAGTAAGACTAGCCATTTGATCTCTAATGTATAAACTTCCATGAGGACTCTAGCACCTGGGATTGCCCCATCATTTGGGGCAGTTTTGTTGTTGAACAGCTTTATTGAGATATAATTAACATAGCAAACATTTCACTGATTTAAAATGTACAGTTCAGTGATTTTGACATACTACTAATGTTTTTAAATTGTAATTATATATAACAAAATTTGTCATTTTAATTATTTTGAAGTATATAATTCAGTGGGATTAATGGGACAGATTTTATGGCTCACTTGAAGATAACTTTAGTTTAATGCTACCCTAAATGAAAATATGATGTCTTTATTACCGCTCATATTCCCAATACTGGACTTCCTAAGGTACCAACATGTCTGTGCTTTTATGGATTTCATTTCAACTCAGAAGACTCAGTGAATTTTGGGCTTTTTCTGTGTTGGTTTTGACATAGAGGTGTAATTTGACTTACTCTTGGGACAATAATTTAGTTTTCAGTCATTCAGGGTCACATTTGGCTGATCTAATAAGCATAATAAAATGCATAATATTTTATGTGATCTTTTAGTTTAACCTTTTAAAAATTAAGGATATTAAAATGTACTTTGTGGAATCAACCTGTTTGTACTCTAAGCTCTTTCTATTTATAAACATAACTAGTAGAACAAATAAATACCCATTCTATTCCCACTTGCCCCTGGATGACCATGTTCTACTAGGAATGAAGAAAGTAAAACTCTGTCTTTGCATGTGAAAAGTTACTTCCACTTTTTGCTGTCCTCTTCCAAGCCAAATGACTGGTTCACCAAATGTTAATACCTACTCGAGAGATAAGAGGATCTATCCTGATGAAGAAGTTGCTTTGTAATTGAAGTTGATGTCTCCCAAATATGATGAATGTTATAGATAAATAGCTAGATGTAGGTGTTTCCCATTTTTTCTGTAGTGTCAATTATAATTCTTGTTACTAATTGAAAACACTTTCTCAGTTTTAGCTGTCAGGGAATGTTTGTTTTACTACTAGTGAGAAATCATCATTCCCTGAGCATCAGCTGAGGCCTTGGTTTGAAATCATTTAAGGTAGGTAGAGCTCTCTTTTTTTTGTAGTCTTTTCCTCTCATTTGATTAGGGTGTTTTTGGACCTACCTATGATTAAGGCTACTCTTACAGCATTTTATTTCAGGGGATCACTTTTTTTTCACATGTAACCACTGGGTTGGAGCTGCCTGAACACATTCTGATCAATAACAATACTTAAGGTACATCTTGGTAATCTTTAAAAAAAAATTTTTGGATAAGTATCTGTACAGAGAAAATTTATTCTGCATTTTATTTTAAATATTAAAGTCAGGTAGTATGATAGTGCATGAGTTCTCAATCTTTGATCTCAGAACTGTTTTGCATTCTTAAAGATTATTAGGGACTTCATGGAGGAGCTGATGTTCATATGGATTATATCTATTGATATTTACTTTGTTAGAAATTAAAATGAAAATTTACGAGAATATAAAATAGTTATTTAAAAATGATAAACTCATTACCATTTTTTTAATGAAAAATTGCTATATTTTCCACAATCAAAATATTGAGAAGAATGTTTTATAGCCTTTCAAAGCTCTTCAATGTCTAGAAAATGGAAGATAACTGGATTCTCATAGTTCGAATATCTACTTCTGTGTGCAATCTGGTGCAATAATGTTTTGGTTGAATTATAAGAAGACAATCCAACCCAACGCATATTTTAACAAGAAAATATATTTTAGTACCTTCTCAGATCATTGATATCCTTTGTGACACTGCAATGACATGTACACATGGTAGGTTCTTAAAAGATTACTGCAATAACTAAGGATATAAAGAAGAAGCAAATTCAAGACTGGTAGGAGGTGTGGAGATATGAAATGGGCTGACCCCAGTCCCAAATATAGCGGTGGAGAATCGTGAGGGATATCTCAGCTGCAGGGTATCCCCCTGAGGTACGAAAGGTCCCAGTCTCAAGCTGGGCTCCCCAGTTTGGAGCATCAATGTTGGGAAGAGGAGCCTCCACATCTGCCTATGAAAAACAGTGGGAATTCTCTCAATTGGGTGAGGTGGAAAGCTGCTGAAAACAGGTGTGCTCTCAAATGACACTTCAGACAGGATAGATTTAATTGCTATTTTTAGAGCATTTCACCCCTAAGCAGCAGAATATGCATTCTTTTCATGTGCACATGGAACATTTTCCAAGACAGACCATTGGGCCACAAAACAAGTCTTAATAAATTTAAGAGACTGAAATCATATCAAGCATCTTCTTTGACCACAACAGTATGAAATCATAAATCAATTAAAAGAAGAAAACTGAAAAACACACAAACATATGGAGGCTAAATAACACGCTGCTAAACAACGAATAGGTTAACAATAAGTTCAAAGAAGAAATCAAAAGATACCTTGAGGAAAGTGAAAACACAAAATCAATGGGACACAGAGAAAGCAGTCTTTAGAGGGAAAGTCATAGCTATATAGGCCTACCTCAAGAAACGAGAAAAATCCCAAAGAATCTAACTTTACACCTAAAAAACTAGAAAATGAACACCAAACAAAGCCAAAAGTGGGTAGAAGAAAGGAAATACAAAGATCAGAGGAAAAATAAACTAAATAGAGTCTAAAAAACAAGATCAATAAAACTAAGAACTGGTTCTTTGAAAAAATAAACAAACTTGATATACGTTCAACCAGACTCATCAAGAAAAAAAAAGAACCCAAAGAAATAAAATCAGAAATGAAACAAGTGACAACTGACACCACAGAAATATAAGGATTGTTAAGAAAATATATGAATAATTATATGCCAATAAATTGGACAATCTGGAAGAAATGGAAAAATTCCTAGAAATGTACAATGTTCCAAGGTTGAATCAAGAAGAAACGGAAAAGCTGAACAGACCGATTATTACTAATGAAATCATATCAGTAATGAAAAAGCTCCCAACAAACAAAAGTCCTAGACCACACGGCTCCACGGGTGAATTTTACTAAATATTCAAATAGAATCAACAGCTATCTTTCTCAAACTCTTCCAAAAAATTCAAGAGGAGGGAAGGCTCACAAGGCCACTGTTAGTTACCCTGATTCCAAAAGCAACAAAAACATTACCAAAAATATGTAGATATATAGGCCGATATCCCTGAGGAACAAAGATGCAAAAATCCTCAACAAAATATTAGCAAACCAAATTCAGCAATACTTTAGCGAGTAAATACACCACAACATAACAAAGGCCATATACAGCAAACCCACAGCTAACATCACGCTCAACAGTGAAAAGCTAAAGTTTCTTTTTTAAGATCAAGAACAAAAGAATATCCACTTTCACCACTTTCATTCAACATAGTTTGGGAGTCCTAGCCACAGCAATAGACAGAAGAAAAAAAAAAGGAGAAAGAGAAAGGAAAGAGAGAGTGAAATGGAGGGAGGGAGGGAAAGAGAAAGAAAAAAAAAAGGGAGGGAGGGAACGAGGGAGGGAGGGAGAGAGGAAGGGAAGGGAAGGGAAGGAAAGGAAGAAAGGAAAGGGACTATCAGAAAAAGAAATTAAGAAAACAATCCTATTTACAATTGCATCAAAAAGTTCAATACCTCGGAATAAATTTAGTCAGGGAGGTAAAAGACCTGTACTCGAAAAATTATAAGACAGCGAAGAAAAAACTGAAGAAAATACAAATAAGTGGAAGCGTATATTGTGCTTATGGATAGAAAGAATAACATTGTTAAAATGTTCATACTACCCAAAGCAACCTACAGATTAAACACCATCATATCAAAATACCAATGGCATTTTTCACAGAATTAAATAATATTAGAATTTACATGGAACTACAAAGACTCCGAATAGCTAAAGCAATCTTGAGAAAGGAGATCGAATTTGGAAGTATCATGCTATGCGATATCAAACTATACTGCTAGGCTATAGTAATCAAAACATCAAGGTACTGGCATAAAAAAGACACATAGATCAATGGAGTAGAATAGAGAGCCCAGAAATAAACTCATGCCTGTAATGTCAATTAATCTATGATGAAAGAGACAAGAATAAACAATGGAGTAAAGACAGTCTCTTCAATAAATGGTGTTGGGAAAACGAGAGAGATACGTGCAAAAAAGAAAAAAAATGAAACGACCACTTTCTTACACCATATATGAAAAGAAACTCAGAATAAATATTTAAATGTAAGACCAGAAACTATAAAACTCCTATAAGAAAACATAGATAGTAAACTCTCTGACATTGCTCTCAGTAATATTTTTTTTCTGACACATCTCCTCAGGCAAGGGGAGCAAAAGAAAATAAACAATGGTACCACACAAAACTACAAAGTTTTTGCACAGCAAAGGAAACGAAAAGACGACCTACTTAATGGGAGAAGATATTTGTTAATGATATTTCTGATATGGGGTGAATATCCAAACTTTATAGAGAACTCATACAATTCAACACTTAAAAAACAGTCCAAAATGAAAATAGGTAGAGGGCCTAATAGACATTTCTCCAAACAGGAAGTGCAGATGGCCAATAAACATATGATAAGATGCTCAACATCACTAATCAGTCAAATGCAAATTAAAACCAAATGAGTTATCACCTTTCACCTGTCAGAATGGCTATTATCAGTAAATAAACAAGTATTGGTGAGGGTGTGGAGAAATGAAAGGGAACCCTTGTATATTGGTGAGTTTGCAAATTGGTGCAACCTCTATACAGAATGGTTTAGAAGTTTCTCAAAAAATTAAAAGTGTAACTACCTTATGCCTTATAATTTCACTTCTGGATATTTATCTGAAGAAACTCAAACCACTCAATTGAAAAGATGTATGAACCCCTATGTTTGTTGCTGTGCTATTTATTATAGCCAAGTTATAGAAACTAGCTAAGTACCTATCAACGATTAAGGAAAGATGTGATACATATGTATGGTGAAATATTACTTGATCATAAAAAAGAATCCTACCATTTGCAACAACATGATTGGCCCTAGAGAGTATTATGCTAGGTGAAATAGGTCAAATAATGACAAATATCATATGATCCCACTCATATGTGGAATCTAAAGAACAAAATAAATGAACAAACAAAATAGAAACAGGCTCATAAACACAGAGAAGAAACTGATGGTTGTCAGATGTGAGGGGGGTTAGGGGCTGGGTGGAAAAGGTGAAAGGATTAAGAAGTACAAAGTGGTGGTTGCAAAATAGTTATGGGGATGTACAGTACAGCACAGGAAATAACTATTGTATCAAGTGGGTACTAGACTAATGAGATCAATTTATAAACTACATAAATGTCTAACAAGTATGCTTTTCAACTGAACCTAATATAAAATAATATAAAACTATAAAAAAAATTTTAAATGAAAAAGATTGCTGCAAATATGGAATCAAGCCACGTAAAAGAAAATTTTATATTGCATTACACAAAATCTGTCAGTACCTTTTATAGTTTAAATGTGTGGAGAATGGAATATTTTACCCATGCATGATTTTGTAGTGATCACTTGGAAATTATTGGTATTTTAATTATAGAAGTCTTCTAAATATCGACACATTTATATAATATCAAAAAATCACATTTGTTCATACCAACAACTTATCAGAAAAGTCTCATAATGGTCAATACAAATTTCCAAAA
>NW_011889536.1:92740-95759 GCF_000151845.1 Pteropus vampyrus | reverse complement strand
GGGGGGTTAGGGGCTGGGTGGAAAAGGTGAAAGGATTAAGAAGTACAAAGTGGTGGTTGCAAAATAGTTATGGGGATGTACAGTACAGCACAGGAAATAACTATTGTATCAAGTGGGTACTAGACTAATGAGATCAATTTATAAACTACATAAATGTCTAACAAGTATGTTTTTCAACTGAACCTAATATAAAATAATATAAAACTATAAAAAAAATTTTAAATGAAAAAGATTGCTGCAAATATGGAATCAAGCCACGTAAAAGAAAATTTTATATTGCATTACACAAAATCTGTCAGCACCTTTTATAGTTTAAATGTGTGGAGAATGGAATATTTTACCCATGCATGATTTTGTAGTGATCACTTGGAAATTATTGGTATTTTAATTATAGAAGTCTTCTAAATATCGACACATTTATATAATATCAAAAAATCACATTTGTTCATACCAACAACTTATCAGAAAAGTCTCATAATGGTCAATACAAATTTCCAAAAGTTTTCATTTTTGTTTGAAAGCTTATATTTTATCACTGGCAACAAATGCTGACAGTTGTTTTCTTTCAAATGAAAGGTTCACTTTTTTATTTGTGAGAAAATATCTGTCAAATACTCAAGTCCGAATAACAAGTCATTCTCTCAAGTTCTCTTTGGAAAAAAAAAAAAAAGGCTAGTTCTCAACTTTAACCATTGCACAAATACTTTTTCTTCATACACAACTAAAGTACTTGGGGCTTTATCCATACTTCCCACTTAATCACAGAATATTAAAAAGATGTACAGTCAAGGGTTGACATTTAATAAAATTACTATTAATTTTTACTTCTCTATCAAGTACATACCAATGTGACACTGGCAGTTTGTAATCCAAGTGAGTTGCAGGGAAGGTTGCAATGACTGTTAGTAAAATTCGACGCCACTGCATCAGGCTAAGCTCTCAGGTGTTTTTGCATCATCAGTGCAAATGTTAACATGGTGAAAAAAATAAATGGTGCCGTATTAGTTTTATGAAAATAGTTTTGACTCCCTGGACCCCCTCAAAAGTCTTGGAGATCCCCAAGGATTTGTAGACCACTCTTTGGGAACTGTTGGTGTAGTGACAAGAGCCTGAACTTAGACTATCTGATTCAATTCTAATTCTCCTACTTATTTTCTGTGTGACCTTGAGCAGATTAGCTTCTTGGTTTCCATTTTCTTATCTATAAATTTGGATAAATAACATTTAACGTACCAGAGTTGCCGTGAGGAGTAAATAAGAAATTATGAAACGTAATTGGTGTTTCTCCCAAGTTTTTTTTTTCTCATTCTAAGATCTGAATACTTAAAGTAGGAAAGGTGAAAAATAGTTAATAAATTTAAAATATGTAAATATCTCCCTATGCTGTGTCATAAGGTAGTTCTATTTTTAGCTTTGTGAAGAACCTCCATACGGTTTTCCATAGTGGCTGCACCAATTCACAATCCCACCAATAGCGCACTAGGATCCCCTCTTCGCCACATCCTTGCCAACTCTTGTTTGTTTGTTGATTTATTGATGATAGCCATTCTGACAGGTGTGAGATGATATCTCATGTAAGGTGCCAGAAAGGTACTAGACTAATCGGGGGGATCACTTTGTAAATTATTTTAATATCTAACCATTATGCCATATACCTGAAACTAATGTATAATATTGAATGTTACCTGTAACTGAAAAAATAATACATAAATATCTATCCTACTAATATAACCATGTATTGTGTTTTGTAATGGTTTTATGTGTAATGGTTTTTGTAATGGTGTGTATGTGCTTGGTACATGTTCATTTTGTAAAAATTTGTCGCCGACCTCTATAATAATATATTAACCTAATTGTTATTTAAATGTAAAAATTAAAAGCTATATTATTTAGTAAGAACCTCAGTTTTACAATAATCTGTATATTGTATTTGTGCTGTTTTGATTTTTATAAGAAGTTGGAGTGTGGTGGTAGTAGATATTCCAGAAACTTCAATAATAATTTGTAGCTAGTGGTTTTCATCTTGCTAAAAGTCCCCTTCATTTACAATGTGCTAATACTGAGTTTATCTTCCAGTTAAACCTAGATCTTAGTAGTTCTGAAACAATCCTTATTCTCTTAAAACATGAGCTGCTTACATTTTTTTTAATTAATGGGAAACTGAATTAAATTGTGATTACTTAATGAGAGTTTGTATTTTATCTTCTTTGAAAAATGCATTGATTGCATATTTCCTATACTAAAGACCATAAGCAATTTTCATATTCAAATCATAATAGCACTTCGTGATGTTTTCTGGAGAACCCAAACCATACAGCCCTGATATGGCCTGAAGTCCAGTGTGTGGCAAGGTTTTTTATGATTTCTTTCTGCTTGCTACTTGTATCTAAAGGTAGAGTGCCATACATAGGACCAGGAAGCAAGACCAAACCAAATGAGTTCTTTCTACTTTCTGTTCTGATACTAGCTGGCAGTCTAACGTAGAACATGTCATTTACTTTATCTGGGCCTCCATTTGCTCATCTTACACTGAGGATGTTGAATGACAATTCTAAGATTCTTCCAATTCTGACACAATGAAATTAGTAACAGGAACATTGAGGTAGAGCTTACCTTTGGCTCACTGGGTAGTCTAAGTGACTACCTGACCTTGGATGTTGCACCGAATAAGACTATAATTTTAATATCATTCACTAAAGTCTGTCTCTGGAAATGTCTTTTTCTGCTATTCTTCTTTGGAGTATCTCTTTTGATAGCTTCCTCTAGTTCAGTATTACCTACAGTCTGATGATGAAGCATTATTTTTATTTTTTCCTTTTGTCTTGATCGCACTGCCATTTTACATGAAACTTTGGAGCTTTTGTGGGAGATCTGATATTCTGGTCCAGAAAAGACTTTCTGAGCATTGGCTGGGGAGAGACTGACAGCTCTTATTGCCATTCCAGTTCATGTCCTCAGCTATGCCGAAAGATTTGTAAAATTTAGGGAATTCACAAAAGTTGAGTGCCCTGAGAATGAG
>NW_011889536.1:89156-92690 GCF_000151845.1 Pteropus vampyrus | reverse complement strand
CCTCAGTTTTACAATAATCTGTATATTGTATTTGTGCTGTTTTGATTTTTATAAGAAGTTGGAGTGTGGTGGTAGTAGATATTCCAGAAACTTCAATAATAATTTGTAGCTAGTGGTTTTCATCTTGCTAAAAGTCCCCTTCATTTACAATGTGCTAATACTGAGTTTATCTTCCAGTTAAACCTAGATCTTAGTAGTTCTGAAACAATCCTTATTCTCTTAAAACATGAGCTGCTTACATTTTTTTTAATTAATGGGAAACTGAATTAAATTGTGATTACTTAATGAGAGTTTGTATTTTATCTTCTTTGAAAAATGCATTGATTGCATATTTCCTATACTAAAGACCATAAGCAATTTTCATATTCAAATCATAATAGCACTTCGTGATGTTTTCTGGAGAACCCAAACCATACAGCCCTGATATGGCCTGAAGTCCAGTGTGTGGCAAGGTTTTTTATGATTTCTTTCTGCTTGCTACTTGTATCTAAAGGTAGAGTGCCATACATAGGACCAGGAAGCAAGACCAAACCAAATGAGTTCTTTCTACTTTCTGTTCTGATACTAGCTGGCAGTCTAACGTAGAACATGTCATTTACTTTATCTGGGCCTCCATTTGCTCATCTTACACTGAGGATGTTGAATGACAATTCTAAGATTCTTCCAATTCTGACACAATGAAATTAGTAACAGGAACATTGAGGTAGAGCTTACCTTTGGCTCACTGGGTAGTCTAAGTGACTACCTGACCTTGGATGTTGCACCGAATAAGACTATAATTTTAATATCATTCACTAAAGTCTGTCTCTGGAAATGTCTTTTTCTGCTATTCTTCTTTGGAGTATCTCTTTTGATAGCTTCCTCTAGTTCAGTATTACCTACAGTCTGATGATGAAGCATTATTTTTATTTTTTCCTTTTGTCTTGATCGCACTGCCATTTTACATGAAACTTTGGAGCTTTTGTGGGAGATCTGATATTCTGGTCCAGAAAAGACTTTCTGAGCATTGGCTGGGGAGAGACTGACAGCTCTTATTGCCATTCCAGTTCATGTCCTCAGCTATGCCGAAAGATTTGTAAAATTTAGGGAATTCACAAAAGTTGAGTGCCCTGAGAATGAGGTACCTGGATTAATTACTTAGCAAGCAAATTCAGCATCAGAAAAACTGGATCAGCCAGCAAGAATAAGTCCTAAAAACTTTCATGCAATCGAATATTTATAAACTAACAGTTCAAGTGAAAGGAAAAGAAATGAGACAAAATGTTGTTATGCCTTACCGCCTATTGAAAGTAAAAGACTCAAATACTCTGTACTGTCTTTTTTTCTTGCTTTTAGAAATTGACCTCTTTGGGATAAATTCTAACCTGATTGACCAGTGACATTTAGCTGTAGTACACATAGAGTTTGCTTCCTTTGGGGATATTTAGTAATATTAATAGGGGTCTGTGGGGAAGGTTCTGGATTTTTCTAAACATGAGTTATGATTGATCAGCTTACATTCTCAAATCTTCCTCTTCAGAGGAGTTATCATCTGAATTGCAGTTTAGATTGGATACACCGAGGCAGATTAAAATGAGCAGGAAGCTTTCCATCTTGGACTAGAATAGATTGGTAACGATGACTAAAGAGATGATTATTTAATTCGTTAACTTATTCCCAGAAAGCAAAAGCTTGAAGGAACAGAGTATTCAAACATGATTTGAGAGGGGAAAAAAATAAAACATAGGTCTAAGGGAAAGAAAATAAAAAGTAGCTTGCTTGCCTCACTTTATGATTAATGAGATTCTTTAAATACTGTTACCTTGAAGTACTCTATTTTTATGTTATCTAACATTTCTTAAATGTCAACCATATTCTCTGTTCAACACAAATAGCATGGTTCTGTCTGGATTGAGACTCTAGAATGAATGAATGTGAGTTTAATTTCAGCCTTAGGGACTTAAAAATATATAGTGGACAGTTTATGTCATTCTAGGGGATGTTTTCCAAAATATTTTCTCTTAAATTGATAAACATTAAGCTCTGCACCTGGGGAAGACATATATAAAACAAGGCATATATAAATAAAACAAGGGACAAAATAAGAGATATATAAATAAAAAGCACTGGAACTTTAAAAGTTAAGATGGATTTAAATGTAAGATTTGATTTTTGCTCTTATTTCAAGGTTGATTTTTTCAGCTATTTTGGTTTCTGTGTTTTTCATTCTACAAAGAATGATTTGATCTTTTCATTTGCTGCAAGGGAAATTGGTAGCTTAATTCAGTTACAAAGAAAAAGCTTAAACTTTAAGAAGCACAAAATGGATTGTAGCTCACTTAAAGGAAAAATGGCAAGTTTTGTTTAATTAAACACTTTGTATCTCAGGTTCCATATGTAATCACATGAGGATGACAGAGTTTTAAAAATACAACCATAGAGTTTGGAGAAACATGGAGAAGTGAGAGATGTCCCCATATCTCTCCCCTAGAAACAACAGTAAGCTGAACATCTAAAGTTCAACAAAAAACACCCAAACTGCACACCAGCATGTGTGAGCATGAGAGCTGCACATAAGAGCTACCACAGAAGAATACACTTCCATTAATGCCCAGGCAGAGAAATAGTCCATTAAACACCATGAACAACCAAGGTGATGAGGCATCTCAGAAAGAAAGAGAAAAATCTCCAGAAAATAAGCTTACGTACATAGAAATATGTGACTTAAATGACAGAGATTCAGGATGGTACTTCGAAAAAAACTAAGCGAGTTCTGAAATGAATCATGTCGATAATTTCAGAAATTGAAAAAACACCTAGATGAGCAGAGCAAAGAGATTGAAATCTTCAAAAAGAACAGAATATATATTCTGGAGATAAAAAACACACTGCAAGAGTTGAAAAATGAAACAGCAAGCTTGGGAAATAGAGTTGACCAAATGGAGGAAAGGATCAGTGATATCAAAGACAGAAATCTAGAAATAAATCGAAGGAAAAAGAGAAGAACTGAAGAATGAAAAATAATGAAAGAAATACAAGAGCTAGCTGATACCATCAGGAGAGGAAACATAAGAATAATGGGCATTATTGAAGGCAAGGAAAAGGAACAGGGACTAGAAAGCATTTTCAGACAAATAGTGGATGCAATTTTCCCAAATCTAAGGAATGAGCTGGAACTTGGAATTCAAGAAGTCAACAGAACACCCATTTATCACAACCCAAAAAGGCATTGTATTAAAATTATCAAAAATCAACGACAAAGACAGAATTCTCAGGGCAACCAGGAAGAAGAAAATGGTAACTTATAGAGGAAAACCCATTAAATTATCATTGGACTTCTCAGCACAGATCTTACAAGCCAGAAAGGAATGGAATAAAATATTCAAACTATTAAGTGAAAAGAACTACTAGCCAAGAATAATTTATCCAGCTAAGCTCTCCTTTAGATATGAAGGAGAAATCAAGACCTTTCCAGACATTAAAAAAAATTGAGGGAATTCTCCTTTACAAGGCCTGCACTACAGGAAATACTAAAAGAGATCAGCTCACCTAAAA
>NW_011889536.1:87875-89106 GCF_000151845.1 Pteropus vampyrus | reverse complement strand
GAAATAATAATAATAATAATTAGGAGTAAGGTGACTATTAGGCAAATAGAATCAGAGGAGTGCAACTCTTACTAAGAACAGGGCATTATAAGCTTAAACAATAAAGAGAATTGCTATAGCAAGATAGTAATGAACGTTCAGCATACATAGGGACAAATTGGAATAACAATGACTGAAAAGGAGAGGATTCAAAGATCCACATTCGCAAAGGGGAATGGAGATAAGGCACACACAGAAGAAAATGAACGACTATATATATAACTATCCTTTACATATTTCTAATGGTAACCACACTCCAAATTTCAGAAATGAAGTATATAACATAAAACAAGAAGGAACAGAGGGAAAACCCACAAAAGCCAACCAAAATAAAATAGAAACAGGAGGACAAAGAAGCAATGGAAACACCGAGCTACTGGAAAGCAAAAGAAAAATGGCTATAAGAGGACCTCATATTTCAATAATCACCCTCAATGTAAATGGACTGAACTCACCAATTAAAAGGCACAGAGTTGCAGAATGGATCAAAAAACAAAACCCAACCATATGCTGCCTCCAGGAGACACATCTCAGCCCCAAAGACAAAGACTCAAAGTGAAAGGGTGGAAAATGATATTTCAAGCAAATGGCATTCAGAGAAAAGAGGAACTAGCGGTACTAATATCAGATGAAATAGACTTCAAAATAAAAAAGGTAAAAAAATGTACTAAGGGACACTCATAATGATAAAGGGAATCATGACCAAGAAAACATAACACTTATTATCTATGCTCCCAATGAGGGAGTCTTGAAATATGTAAAGCGATTACTAACAGAACTAAAGGAAGAAACAGACCAAAATACTCTCATAGTAGGGGACCTAAATACCCTACTGTTGGATATGGACAGGTCATCCAAACAGAAAGTCAATAAGGAAATAACATCCTTAAATGACACATTAGAGCAACTGGACATAATTGACATTTACAGAGCCTTCCATCCCAAAACAGCTGCTTATATATTCTCTAGTGCACATGGAACATTCTCAAGGATTGACCACATACTGGGACACAGAGATAGCCTCAACAAATATATGACAGTTGAAATCATACCAACCACATTCTCTGATTATAGTGCTTTGAAACTAGAAATCAACTGCAAAAGGAAATCAGGAAGAACCGCAAATACATGGAAATTAAACAACATGCTACTGAAGAATAACTGGGTCAGAGAAGAAATAAAAAGAGATCAA
>NW_011889536.1:87370-87680 GCF_000151845.1 Pteropus vampyrus | reverse complement strand
AGAACAAATGAAGCCTAAAGTCATCAGAAAGAAAGAAATAATCAACTTAGAGCAGGAATAGGTGAAATAGAAAACAAACAAACAGACAAACAATAGAAAAAATAAATGCAACAAAGAGCTGGTTCTTTGAGGATGTTAAGGAAATTGACAAACCCCTAGCTAGACTCGATAAAGAAAAAAGAAAGGATACAAATAAACAAAATCAGGAATGAAAGAGGGGAAATTACAACTGACACAGCAGAAATACAAAAGATCATGCAAGAATACAATGAAAAAGTATATAACAACAAATTTAATAACCTAGAAGAAA